>NC_073378.1:14459991-14484991 GCF_028641065.1 Leucoraja erinaceus
GGCCTTGCAACCTTTCTTAAATGGAAGCATAAAGTTAGCCACCATCCAGTCTCTGGCACTTCACCAATGGCTAATGATCATTCATAGAGTTCAGCTCGAGCTCCTGCAAATTTGTCTCTAGCTATTCACAATGTCCTCAGATATATCTGATCAGGCCCAGAAGATTTATCTACCTTCATGTGCCTTTGGATGCCCAGCACCTCCTGAACCACAATACAGATTGTCCTCAAGACATCTCTAATAATTGTCCCACATTCTCCAGTCTTCATGCCTCACTCCATGACAAAATAGAGGAGAAATACTTATTGATGACCTTGCCCATCTCCTGCAGATCCACACAGAGTTGACCACCTTGGTTTCTGACGGGGCCTATTCTCTCTCTAGTGACCCTATTTCCTTTAATGTATCTCTTTGGGTTTTCCTTAATAATACCTGCCAGAGCTATCCCCCGTCCCCTTTCTTCACCTCCTTATTTCCTGCTTAAGAATGCTCCTCAGTTTCCGAAACTCCTCCAGGGATACGCTTGATTCCAGCTGCCTATATCTGTGCCACGACAGTTTTGTTCCTGACAAGAGCCTCAAGTTATCTACTTAACCATGCTTCATTACTCCCACCTGCCTTGCCCTTAGCCCTCAGGTACATGCCTATCCTGAACTCTTGAAAAGCAATCCATTTTCCAGATGTTCCTTTGCCTACAAACACCCTGCTCCAATCAACTTTAGCAAGTTCCTGTCCTAATACCATCAGAATTGACCTTGCCCCAGATAATTTATTAGCAGCTTTTCAGAGATAGTTTATTAGTAACTAATATGCAGATCCATGGAAGAATAAAGAGCTTACAGCAAAATCAGAATCAGTAGGACAATGAGGATGGAAAACAATGAGCATGGGTGAATTCAGGTGAATGCATGCTGTTTTAGATTCTTTGAATTTCTCTGAAAAAAGGCACGGATCACCAGAATTAGATTAGATTAGATTAGATTAGATTCAATTTATTTGTCATTTGGACCCCTTGAGGTCCAAACGAAATGACGTTTCTGCAGCCATACATTACAAACAAATAGACCCAAGACACAACATAATTTACATAAACATGTAGAAGGCCAAAAAAACTTATCTCTCCACTGCACTCTCCCCCCCCGATGTCAGTCAAAGTCAAAGCCCCCGGCTGGCGATGGCGATTGTCCCGCGGCCATTAAAGCCACGCCGGGTGGTGCAAGGTCGCACACCGGGTCTTTGTGTTAGAGCCCCCGGCGTGTGCTCGCAGAGTCCCGCGGCCATTCCAAGATGCGCGGGGCGGTGCTGTAAGGTCCCGCTCCAGGAGCTCTTCGACCCCGCAACTCGGGCGGGAGAAGTCGCCGTTGCGAGAGCCCTGAAAAGCGGTCTCCCTCCAGGGACCCGCGGGCTCCCGGTGCCGCCGTCCGCCAGACCCGCAGTTGCAGCCTCCGAATCTCCGGAGGTCGGGCCGCAGCAGCGCTCCACCACCGCTCCACACGCTCTGGACTCGGCCAGCTCCGCGACGGTGAGGTGAGTCGTCGGCACCAGAGCCCCCGATCTTCTCCTGTTGGAGGCCGCTCCTCGTTGCAGCCCCAACGACAACGGAGACGCGACAAAGAAAAGGTCGGGTCTCCTGTGCAGGGAGAGATTAAAGGTTACCCCCTCCCTCCCACCCCCCCCCCCCCCCCCCCCCCCCCCCCCCACCCCCACACACACACACACCCCAACAAAAAATAACAAAAAATACATAAAAACATAGACAAAAAATAATAAAAACGCAGGCAGGCTGCAGAGGCTGCTGCTGACGAGAGTCGCGCCGCCTACCAGAATGGCTGCAAGGAAGCCCCAGGTACTTTTGGTGCTGCATCCGTCATCTCGCATTAATAAAGCAGAGTAAACATGATAAAGACACAAGAGACTGCAGAAGCTGAAGTCTGGAGCAACAGTCTGCTACAAGAACTCAATGGATTGAGCGGGATCTGTGCGGAGAAAGGAAGGTCGACATTTTGTGTCTAAAACCCTCCAAAAAACTGGAGGGAAACATAGAAACATAGACGATAGGTGCAGGAGTAGGCCATTTGGCCCTTCGAGCCTGCACCGCCATTCAATATGATCATGGCTGATCATCCAACTCAGTATCCTGTACCTGCCTTCTCTCTATACCCCCTGAACCCTTTAGCCACAAGGGCCACATCTAACTCCCTCTTAAATATAGCCAATGAACTGGCCTCAACTACCATCTGTGGCAGAGAATTCCAGAGATTCACCACTCTCTGTGTGAAAAATGTTTTTCTCATCTCGGTCCTAAAAGATTTCCCTCTTATCCTTAAACTGTGAACCCTTGTTCTGTAATGAAGCTATTCCTTCATAACGGTTGACATTCCACACAAAAGTTCTGATGCCTGTATCGTTCTGGGGGGGGGGGGGGGGGGGGGGGGGGGGGGGGGGGCAACATAATTCAGTGAAAGAACCCAGTTTTATAATGATCTGTTTTATATTCCAGACCCAGGAACTGGATTGATAAAAAAAAGAAGGGCAGATAGAGAAGACATTATTTCACTCACAGGCCAATTAAGATGCAGTAACACTGGGAGAAATATCGGCCTTGAAATATTTACTTAAGCATCTCACAGAACAACAAGAGGCCGTTGTTTCGTCTGCAACTCAAACAAACCTGAAAACCCACACTGAAACCATCCACAATCATGTCATTATCAATCCACATTCAGACTCCTGTAAATAACTGCGACAAAACACAACACCCTCGCGGGAATATATATCCAGTTTGTTGCTATCAACTTCTATTCCTGACCACAGCACTTCCCCTGTCTAACAGTCAGGGCCTTTGTGCACAGTGAACTGGATAGATGATTTATTTAAGTGCGCTCCTGAGGCAAGGAAAGCAGATATGTGTCTGGATCAGGCTCTGCGGCGCAAGCTGGCAATCAACTTCAGTGACTTTTCGCAACAGATCTGCCCACCTCAGCTGCAGATTAGACCCTGGCTGCTTCGAGTTCCTGCGGGAAGGGGGTGGGAGGTGCAGGCTGCAAGCTGAGGAAGCAGTTTTCACGGACGTCTTCAATCGCCACAAAATCTCACTTCCACTGTGTCGCTGATTCCCTCTTGATTTGAGCAATATCTTCTGTCATCATGTCAATGGAGACAACACAGGTCACAGGGAAGATGTGTGAGATCAGGACAGACAGAGCCTGAGGTCAGCACAGCGCTCCTTCAGCATCTTCCCAGAGGCATTATTGTATGATTAAAACTTGATGATGCCTTACCCGTCACTTAAATTCACAAACCATCAGACTGGCCACACTTGGGGTATTTTGTACAGTTCAGTTCGGCAGGCTATAGGATGGATGTGATTGGGCAGTAGAGGATACAGAGGAGATTCACCAGGGGCGTATCTGGATTGCAGCATTTCAGCTGTGAGGAGATATTGGACAGGCTGGGTTTGTTTTCCATGGAGTGGTGTTTTGCTGAGTGGTGACCTGATAGTGGGATTCATAATTACAAATGGAGATTGATGCGGTAGGCGGTAAGAATCTTTTTCCCGTGTCGGGGGCATGAAAGACAAGAGGACATAGATTTAAGTTCAGAGTAAGGAGATTTAGATGGGGTGCAAAGGAGAACATTTCCACACAGAGGATGGTTAGGGTCTGGAAAGTGCTGCATGAATAAGTGGTGGAGGTAGATACATTTTAACAGGCATCTGGATAAACAAATGAATCGCCCAAACACAGATTGCTTTGGGACAAATACAGGTAAAAGGATTTACTGTGGATGAGTGCGATGGTCAGAATGAAATGGTGGGCTGAAGGGCCTGCGTTTGTGCTGTGCAATTCTATAACTGTGACTCTAAATTGCAGTGTAAATCAGTTAGGTCGAGGCAAGATCCTGCTGCAGGTAAAGGACATAAAAACTACTCCCAAAATATCTAAATATACATGTGGTGAAGTGCTCTGGCTCCTTCAGGTTCAGGTTCAGGTACCTTTCAGATTCAGATTAATTTATTGTCATGTGCATCAAGGTACAGTGAAATTATTTGTTCACGTGAAGCTACGTGATACACATGTCTCCCATAGAAACTTTCATATACATATGACAATATAACTGTAGTGTATTTTGAGTACTTGGAACTGACTCAAAATAACTCTCAGATACAGGAGTGAACTAACAAGCGTCTTTATTGTAGGACGCCACCTTGAGTCTCCTCTAGCTCACTAGACATAACATATGCTAATTACATTATATACATTACACTATATAACCATATATTACACATTACATCACATTACACATATAACCATATAACAATTACAACATGGAAACAGGCCATCTCGGCCCTTCTAGTCCGTGCCGAACACTTATTCTCCCCATGAAATATATAAATTTCTGAGGCACAGATAGTGTAGACAGTCAAAACCTTTTTCTCAAGATGAGAAAAAAATACTAGAGGGCACAGCATTACGGTGAGAGGGGCAAAGTTTAAAGGCGATTGGAAAGCAAGTTTTTTTATACAGAGGGTGGTGAATGCCTGGAACGCACTGCCAGATTCGATAACGATATTGAGGCAGATAAATATAGTGATATCTAGGAGACCTTTGGATAGGCATATGGACATGCAGGGAATGGAGGGATATGGATTATGTGCTGGGAGATAAGAGATGGTCATGGCAAGATGTTAGGCACAGACATTGTGGACCGAAAGGCCTGCTTTTGTGCTATTCTGTTCTATGTTATATATTGGTGGGGGCACCGTCCTGTACGGGTATGGGTTTTTTCTCTTTTTTAAAATTTTTAGTTAGTTGAGTTTTTTTGTTTTCGGAGTTCTAGCCTTTTTTATGTGAGGGGGCGGGGTAACTGCTTTTCAGGGTCCATACCTGGTCAGAGAGGCTGCACTGTCGACCCGTCCTCACGGCCTACCAGTGGGTCTGGAGCGGCGTTTCCTGAGGGGACCGTCCAGAATCTCGGCTTCGGCGGCGGCACAGCGCTGGAGCGCTATCACGGGCGATGCTCTGCTGAGACCGCAGGTGAACATCGCGGAGCTGTGGGTCTGTGGGGCGGGCGGCGGCACTGACTTTAACATCAGGAGCTTGGGATCTCTCTACGGTGTTGGTTTCGGAAGCCCGGGTCTCCGGTAAGGAAGCGGCCGTTCCAGGCACCCCGAGCTGCTGAGAGGGGTCTCCCGACATCGGAGCACTATCAACTGGCGAGAGGGCCTGTAACATCGGCCCCCGTAGCGGCGAATGCGGAGGCCCCAATAGGCCCGACTATGGGTGGACATGGGGATGGGGACTAGACTTTGTGCCTTCCCTCACAGTGGGAACCATTGTGAGGGGATGTTTTTTATGTTTATTGTTAAATTATTTAATGTTGTGTCTTATCTTTATCTGTGTGCTGCATGGCAAGACACATTTCATTACACCAATTGGTGTATGTGACAATAAGTGTCCTTTGTCCTTTGTTTGTCCTTGTCCTATTCTAAGCTCAGAGTAAACAGTATCCATACAGTAATGAAAATTACAATAAATACTCGACAAGGGCAAAACAGTAGAATGTTACAAAACTGTAATGATTATTAAAGTGGAATAATGGAATAATCGAACGAGGTAGAGTTCAGGGTGGGAGTACATGGCATGTCATTTAAGAAGTGGGAATGGGAGAGGGGATTGGTTTTTTAGTTTGCGAGCAGTGGGTAAGAAGCTGTGTGATTTAGGCCCGTCCTATAATTTGACAAGTCCTGAACTGAAGTTCGTAAGTTCTAGGAGCAGAATTAGGCCATTCGGCCCATCAAGTGCCATTCAATCATGGCTCATCTGTCTTACCCCATTCTCCTGCCTTCGCCTCATAACCCCTGACACCCTTACGAATCAAAAACCAAACTGAACCAAAAGACGTCTGGAGGGATTGCATGAGAACAGCATCAGGTGCAAGGAGCACACTGATCAACATAGACCACAGAGCTGATAAGTGTATAGGCTACAGGTACATTGCGAGATAAAGATCACTACAACATTTTCTCAGCAGTAATGGGCAAAGTTTACATGGAATAGCGATTAAAAAGATTTAAAAGGAAAAAATGCGTGTTCAGAGTTGTGTTCCTCAGTTCTTGTGCCAGTTGCTGGGAGGTATTGGTATCTCATGGAATTGCAAATATGAACACGGGCGACAGATGGAATGCTGAACAAAAATAAAATTTCCCAAATGATGGGTCGTTTCCACTGCTAAACGCTTTCTTCTCGTGAACTTGAAAACACAGGAAGAGATAAGAATGAGAGAATTTCCTTTGTGTAAACAAGCTAACCGAATCCAAGGGATATCAACTGATTACATTAGTCATTGATAGGAGCAGAATTAGGCCATTCGGCCCATTGTCTACTCTGTCTACTCATTCAATCGTGGCTGCTCTATCTTTCTCTCTCAACCCCATTCACCTGTCTTTTCCCCCATAACCCCTGACACCCATACTAATCAAGAATCTATCAAACCTCGTGGAAATCAGAATCATAGTCCAGGGACCCCAAATGCGAGAGTGTCCTTGATTGATTCTGCACCACGGCTTGGTGACTGATGGATGTCAATATACCTGGTCACGCCTGCCATAACCAATAGTCTACTGAGGCGGCACAGTGGTGCAGCGGTAGATTTGATTTGAGGAAGGACATCCTTGTGATTGAGGCAGTGCAGCGTAGGTTCACGAGGTTCATCCCTGGGATGGCGGGACTGTCATATGAGGAAAGATTGAAAAGACTAGGCTTGTATTCACTGGAGTTTAGAAGGATGAGGGGGGATTTTATAGAAACACATTAAATTATACATGGACTGGACAAGCTAGATGCAGGAAAAATGTTCTCAATGTTGGGCGAATCCAGAACCAGGGGCCACAGTCTTAGAATAAAGGGGAGGTCATTTAAGACTGAGGTGAGAAAAAACTTTTTCTCCCAGAGAATTGTGAATTTATGGAATTCCCGGCCATAGAGGGCAGTGGAGGCCAAATCACTGGATGGATTTAAGAGAGAGTTAGATAGAAGTCAAGGGGCTAGTGGAGTCAAGGGATATGGGGAGAAGGCAGGCACAGGTTATTGATAGGGGACGATCAGCCATTATCACAATGAATGGCGGTGCTGGCTCGAAGGGCCGAATGGCCTCCTCCTGCACCTATTTTCTATGTTTCTATTTACTGCATGACAATGCCAGAGACCCAGGTTCAATCCTAACTATGGGTGCTGACTGTATGGATTTTGTACGTTCTCCCTGCGACCACTTGCGTTTTCTCCGGCTGTTCCGGTTTCCACTTGCACTCGAAAGACGTACAAATGTATAAGTTAATTGGCTTTGTTAAATTTGCAAATAGTCCGTAGTGTGTAGGATTGTGCTAGTACTGGGTGGTCACTAAGTGGCATGGACTCGATGGGCCGAAGGGCCTGTTTCCAAGTTGTATCTCAAAACTCTTAAGTCTAGTTGGTTAGTTAGTTTATTTTATTGTTACGTGTACCAAGATACAGTGAGAAACTTTTGTTGTGTGCTAACCAGTCAGCAGAAAGACAATATATCATTACCAACTGCCTATCATTCACAAGCAAACCGTTTTTTTTTTAAGTAGTCCCTTTCCAAATGTCTTAAATACACTCAAATTGGGCTGAATATCCATAAATGAAAGGATCCCCTCTGATCTGCTAAAAACTTTCATCGGATAGCTGCTCTTTTCCAATAAATCCAACAGGATCATTTGGAGCTGTTGACTGAAGGAGTCCCCACCTAACAGCGTAATCAATGGCAGCATGATGTAGATGTTACCCATTGTAGTTGTAGTTGGAAAGGGATGAGTGAAGTGAACCAAGGAGTTGCGGAGCGAGCGGTTTCCACGGAAGTTGGAAAGGGCTGAGGATGGGAAAATGTGTTGTGTTGGAATCATGTTGGAGGTAACAGATTGTTAGAGGATGATACATTGGATACATTGGATATATCAGGAAAGTATATCAGGAATATACATTGGATATATCAAATATATCAGAGTATATTGAACAGTACCTCCCCAGGTACCTTCCCCTGCAACTACCAAACATATGACACATATCTCCTCGCTCACCTCCATCCAGGGACATCAGAAATCTTTCCAGGTGAGACAAATGTTCACATGAACCATCTAATCTACAGCAGTGAGCGTTCCCAACGTGGCCTTCTATACATCGGCAAGACTAAGCGTAGACTCAAGGATCATTTCACCAAACACTTGCACTCAGTTCCCCAGGCCTGCTGGATATCCTGGTTGCTATGTGTAGAAAAGAACTGCAGATGCTGGTTTAAATCGAAGGTAGACACAGAATGCTGGAGTAACTCAACGAGACAGGCAGCATCTCTGGCGAGAAGGAATGGGTGACGTTTCGGGTCGAGGCCCTTCTCAAGTCAAGTCAAGTCAAGTCAAGTTTATTTGTCACATACACATACGAGATGTGCAGTGAAATGAAAGTGGCAATGCTCGCGGACTTTTGTGCAAAAGACAAACAACAAACAACCAAACAAACTATAAACACAATCATAACACACATATTCTTTTACATAATAAATAATGGAAGGAAAAACTTTCAGTAGAGTTAGTCCCTGGTGAGATAGGCGTTTACAGTCCGAATGGCCTCTGGGAAGAAACTCCTTCTCAACCTCTCCGTTCTCACCGCATGGCAACGGAGGCGTTTGCCTGACCGTAGCAGCTGGAACAGTCCGTTGCAGGGGTGGAAGGGGTCTCTCATGATATTGTTGGCTCTGGAGTTGCACCTCCTGATGTATAGTTCCTGCAGGGGGGCAAGTGAAATTCCCATAGTGTGTTCGGCCGAACGCACTACTCTCTGCAGAGCCTTCTTGTCCTTGGCAGAAGCACTGGAGGATCCTCGGAGACACTGAATTTCCTCAATTGCCTGAGGTGGTAAAGGCGCTGCCTTGCCTTACTCACGAGTGCTGAGGCGTGTGATGCCCATGTCATATCCTCAGAGATGTGGACTCCCAGATATTTAAAACAGTTCACCCTATCCACAGGATCCCCATTTATCCTCAATGGAGTGTCCGTCCTCGGATGATGTGCCCTCCTAAAGTCCATGATCAGCTCCTTTGTTTTTTTAATGTTCAAGAGGAGGCTGTTATCCTGGCACCAGAGTGTTAGACCATCCACCTCCTCCCGGTAGGCCTTCTCATCATTGTCTGAGATCAGGCCCACCACCACAGTGTCATCAGCAAACTTACCTTCTTCAGACCTAAGATAGGTCTCGACCCGAAACATTACCCATTCCTTCTCTCCAGAGATGCTGCTGTCCCGTTGAGTTACTCCAGCATTTTGTGTCTATCCTGGTTGCTAGCCATTTTAACTCCTCTTCCCATTCCCACACTGACCTTTCTGTCCTGGGACAAAGTGAGGCCACTCAAATTGGAGGAACAACACCTCATAGAAACATAGAAACATAGAAATTAGGTGCAGGAGTAGGCCATTCGGCCCTTCGAGCCTGCACCGTCATTCAATATGATCATGGCTGATCATCCAACTCAGTATCCCGTACCTGCCTTCTCTCCATACCCCCTGATCCCCTCTGTGGCAGAGAGTTCCAGAGATTCACCACTCTCTGTGTGAAAAAAGTTCTTCTCATCTCGGTTTTAAAGGATTTCCCCCCTTATCTATAAGATCCTCATATTCCGCTTGGACAGATTGCAAGCCAACGGTAGGAAAATTGAATTCTCCAATTTTAGGTTACTACATAACCCTCCCCTTATCACTCTTCACCCATATACCCCATCCCCTTCTTCCCTCCCCTCCACCCACCTACCATTTGTCGCTCCTGGACTACCACCTATTTCACCCCTCCCTTAGGAAGGAATTCCTCTAGCTTCACAATTTGTAACTCTTTTGTCTCACACCTTTCATCTCTGCCCTTTGTCCACCACATGCCTATCTAAACATCCTCCTCACCTGTATCAATCTATTAGCTCAAATAGCAACCTATTTCCAGCTTGCTTGCCCCCCACATCAGTCGGAAGAAGGGTCCCAATCTGAAACGTCACCTATCCATGTTCTCCAGAGAAACTGCCTGACCAGCTGAGTTACCCCAGCTCTTTGTGTGATTTTTTTATAAACCAGCATCTGCAGTTCCTTGTTTCTGCTGGACAATTGAGATTAGTGGAATCATGATCTAGATGACAAACAGCAGTGGGCCCAGCATCGAACTCTGAGGCACTCACTAGTCACAGGCCTCCAGTCAGAAAAACAACTTTCCACCATCATCATCTGCTTCCTTCTGTGAAGCCAATTTTCTATTCAATCCGTTAACTCTCCCTGGATCCCATGGTTTTTAATACAATGTGTTTTTCAACACAATGAGGAGCAGCCTTTTCACTAAGAGGGCGGTGGATATATGGCCTTCATCAATCAGGGTACTGAGTCTAGAAGTTGGGATGTTATATTACAAATGTACAAGGCACTGGTGAGGCCACAGTTGGAGTACTGTGTTCTGTTTTAGTCACCCTGCTATAGGAAAGGTGTTTTTTACAAACCATGTTCTCGGGATATCTAAATCTAAATTGTATTAGTTATTTAAGTTATGACATCGGATGGAAGTTGCATACCAAATCTCGTTGCGCTTATGCGCAATGACAATAAAAATATTATTATTATTATTATTATTATTATTAATATTATTATTATTATTATTAAGCTGGAAAGAGTGCAGACAAGATTTAGGATTCGGGATGTTGCCAGAACTTCATTTCTGAGAGAAGTCGGGCAGGCTGAGACTATTATTTGGATTGTAGGACGATAAGAGGTGATCTTACAGGAGTGTATAAGATCATGAGAGCACTAGATAAGGCATATCACAAAGTCTTTTACCCAGAGTAAGGGAATTAAGAACCAGAGGACATAGGTTTACGGGGAGAGGAGCAAGGTTTAATTGAGAATCTAACGGGCAACTAATAGAGAAGGTTCACCAGACTGATTCCTGGGATGTCAGGACTGTCTTATGAAGAAAGACTGGATAGACTTGGTTTATACTCTCTAGAATTTAGGAGATTGAGAGGGGATCTTATAGAAACTTACAAAATTCTTAAGGGGTTGGACAGGCTAGATGCAGGAAGATTGTTCCCGATGTTGGGGAAGTCCAGAACAAGGGGTCACAGCTTAAGGATAAGGGGGAAATCCTTTAAAACCGAGATGAGAAGAACTTTTTTCACACAGAGAGTGGTGAATCTCTGGAACTCTCTGCCACAGAGGGTAGCCGAGGCCAGTTCATTGGCTATATTTAAGAGGGAGTTAGATGTGGCCCTTGTGGCTAAGGGGATCAGAGGGTATGGAGAGAAGGCAGGTATGGGATACTGAGTTGGATGATCAGCCATGATCATATTGAATGGCGGTGCAGGCTTGAGGGCCGAATGGCCTACTCCTGCACCTATTTTCTATGTTTCTATGTTTCTATGGAGGATTCACACCAATATGGAGGATGGTTGGTATATGAAATGAGCTACTGGAGGAGATAGTTGAGACAGAAACTATAACAAAATGTAAAATACATTTAGACAGGTATATGAATAGGAAAGGTTTAGAAAGATATTGGCCAAATGTGAGCAGGTGGAACTAATGTAAATGGTGCACCTTATTTGGCATGGACAAGTTGGGCCGAAGGGCCTGTTTCTGTGTTGTCTGACTCTATGACCTCTGAGGTATGACCTCTAAGGTACTGGCATACTGCCAGCCTTTACACACAGAAATTCATCTCCTGCAAAATATCCCAGCAGATTAAGTAAGGAATGAGAACCAAAAAAACAAGACTGTTTAAATGAAAATCATCAATTTCTGCATTACCTTTCCAGGACATTAAATAATTGAAAGGTCTAAAGTTGTACTTACAGCAGAACAGTTTTCCCTCACTGTTTGCTCCCTAGCTTCCACACTGTGCCTCTCATTATCTACCATCGGACCTTGCATGCTGATAACCAAGAAGGCCTTTCAGGCAGTTTTTCTACCAGCTGAGCCACTCTATACTGACAACAACAGTGCCATCCTAACTGCTGTGTTAGGCCAACTTAGAATTGGGATTGTGGTCTCCTAGCCATGGTCATTAATAGCTTTCATGCAGAGTTAGATGTGGAACCTTGTTTCATTTGATAATGTTTTTTTTTCTCACTCAGATTTACCAGTCCCCTGAGACTCAGAACCTAGCTTTCAAATTGCATTGAACACTGGGAACAGGGCACTATATGGCCAGACATCAAGATTTAATAGTCTCTTCTACTCAACGCAGTACAGCGAGTCACACAATAAAGTCTCATTCATGTTGGTCCAATGTCCATTGAGTCATACTCTCATAAAGATGTATTGGGCCTTCGGTCCAACTAGTCCATGCCAACTGAGTTAGTTCCACTTGGCTGGCCCATATCCTTCCAAACCTTCCCTATCGATGTACTTGTCCAAGTGTCTTTTAAATATTGTAATTGTATGCCCTTTGACCACTTGCTCTGGCAGCTTGTTCCACATACATCCAATCCTTCAAGTGAAGAATCTGCCCCTCCGATTCCTTTTAAATTTCCCTTCACACCTTAAACCTGTGCCCTCTGGTTTTAGACTCCCTTATTCTGAGGTAAATATGGTGGCTATTCATCTTATCTGTGGCCCTCGTGATTTTATAAACCTCTATGAGGCCACCCCTCATCCCGCTATGTTCCAATGAATAAAAGTTTTACCCTATCCAGCCTCTTTGTAACACAAAATCCCAAGATCTGGTATCCCCGTAAATCTTTTTTTTGCAGCATTTCCATTTTATGACATCCTAACTGTAGTGCTGTAGGGTGATCTGAAATGTACATAGAATTCTAATGCCCAACACTCAAGAATGTTTGTTACACAAAAAAGCTGGAGAAACTCAGCGGGTGCAGCAGCATCTATGGAGCGAAGGAAATAGGCAACGTTTCGGGCCGAAACCCTTCTTCAGACTGATCGGGGGCGGGGGTAGGTGGGGACAAGACCCCCGCCCCCGATCAGTCTGAAGAAGGGTTTCGGCCCGAAACGTTGCTTATTTCCTTCGCTCCATAGATGCTGCTGCACCCGCTGAGTTTCTCCAGCTTTTTTGTGTAACCTTCGATTCTCCAGCATCTGCAGTTCCCTCTTAAACTCAAGAATGTTTTATTGTCATTTGTCCCAGATAGAACAATGAGATTCTTACTTGCAGCAATACAACAGAATATGCAAACATAGTACAGTGTAAACAATATAATAGACAAGAAATTTAAAAAAGTTCAGTGTGTGTATATATAGATACATACTCAACACACACACATACACACACACATACACATATATGTGTGTGTGTACAGTTTGTACATATATGTGTGTGTACACATGTACACACACATGTGTATACACACACACACACACATACACACACATACACACACACACACATACACACACACACACACACACACACACACACATACATACACACACACACACACACACACACACACACACACACACACACACACACACACACACACACACATACACATACACACACATACACACACACACGTACACACAATAAAAACCAAACAAAAAAAACAAATAATAGTGCACACTCAACCATGGATTATTTCGATTTCCGCTGCCCCTATCTGCCATATGCCTCCTTCTGTAGAAACAAGGAACTGCAGATGCTGGTTTACACAGAAGGACACAAAATGCTAGAGCAACTCTGTGGGTCAGGCAACATCTCTGTAGAATATGAATTCTGAAGAAGAGTCCCAACTTGAAACAGAGAACATTTTCTCCAGAGATGCTACCTGACCCACTGAGTTCCTCCAGCACCTTGTGTCCTTTTGTGTTCTTTTTTAATTGGAGATTTTTTTTTTTTTTAAATTACAGTATATCTGACGTATTGCATTACATTTCCATCCATTTTGTTTTTTATATATAATACCAAAATAACAGTTACCCACCCTCCCTAAACACCCCTTGGCAGCTAATGTTTTCACAACACAAATATATCACAAATACAAATGCACATGTTACCAATAATAAAGTAACAAAACAGAATAAAGGCAGCACCCCACTTACTGTCAAGTGCTCTCAGTCAATAGGTAGTTCCTTTAGACCCTCAAAGTATGAGGGTCTAAAGGACCCTTTTGTGTCATTAAATTCCGCCTCCTTTTTCTTGACCAGAGCTGCTGTGATGTTTTTGTGATTAAAAACACAAAATGTTTGGCAACAGCTCTGTCCAAGACGGCAGGACATTGCTGAGAACTGTGTATGTAGCCCAGTCCAAACCAGCATCCCCTGCATTAACTCCACTTACATTGAGACCCATAGTCATACTGCATGGAATCAGGCCCTTCAGCTCAACTCATCCGTGCCAACCAAGACATCCCATCTAAGATAGTCATATCTGCCTGCGTTTCGTCCATATCCCTTTAAATCTTAGGTACACAAAAAACCTGGGGAAACTCAGCGGGTGCAGCAGCATCTATGGAGCGAAGGAAATAGGCAACGTTTCGGGCCAAAACCTCTCTTCAAACTGATGAGGGGTGGGGGGTGGGGAGATGAAAGGAAAAAGGAGGAGGAGGAGCCTGAGGGCTGAGGAAGGGGAGGAGACAGCAAGGGCTAACAAAATTGGGAGAATTCAATGTTCATGCCCGCAGGATGCAGACTTCCCAAGCGGAATATAAGGTGCTGTTCCTCCAATTTCCGGTGTTGCTCGCTCTGGCCATGGAGGAGACCCAGGACAGAGAGGTCGGATACAGAGTGGGAGGGGTAGTTGAAGTGCTGAGTCAGGTTGGTTATTGTGGGCCTTTAAACCTTCTTCACCATGTACCGTCCGAATGTCTTTTAAATATCAAGTCAAGTCAAGTCAAGTCTTGAGATACGAGATGTGTAGTGAAATGAAAGTGGCAATGCTCGCGGACTTTTGTGCAAAAAGACAAACAACCAAACAACCAAACAAACTATAAACACAATCATAAACACACATATTCTTTTACATAATAAATAATGAGTAGAGTTAGTCCCCGGTGAGATAGGCGTTTACAGTCCGAATGGCCTCTGGGAAGAAACTCCTTCTCAACCTCTCCGTTCTCACTGCATGGCAACGGAGGCGTTTGCCTGACAGTAGCAGCTGGAACAGTCCGTTGCAGGGGTGGAAGGGGTCTCTCAAGATATTGTTGGCTCTGGAGTTGCACCTCCTGATGTATAGTTCCTGCAGGGGGGCAAGTGAAGTTCCCATAGTGCGTTCGGCCGAACGCACTACTCTCTGCAGAGACTTCTTGTCCTGGGCAGAGCAATTCCCAAACCAGATGGTAATATTCCCGAACAAGATGCTTTCCACCGCCGCTGCGTAGAAGCACTGGAGGATCCTCGGAGACACTCTGAATTTCCTCAATTGCCTGAGATGGTAAACAGATATGCCTCAAGTACCTCCTCTGGCAGCTCGTTCCATATTTTCCCCCACACTTTGTGCGAAAAAGTTGCCCCTCAGATTCCTATTAAATTTTTCCCCTCTTATATTAAACGTATGGCCTGTAGTTCTTGATTTCATTAACCTGGGAGAAGGACTCTGTGCATTCACCCTTTTTATTCCCTTCATGATTGTATAAATGGTTGTAAGATTATCCCTCAGCCTCCTGTACTCCATGGAATAAAGTTCTTGCCTGCCCAAACTCTCCAAAAATCAAGCCCTCAATTCCTGGCAACAACATTGCAAATCTTCACTGCACCACTTGCCATCTTTCACTGCATCTTACCTATAGCAGGGTGACTTAAACTGCACACAATTCCAAGTGAATTCCAAGTGTGTGCTCACCAACACTATAATATATATTCCCAACTTCTATACTCAATAGCACGCAATTAAAAAACAAGACACAAATGCTGGAGTAACTCAGTGGGTCAGGCAGCATTTCTGGAGAACATGGATACACGAGAACACGAACAATCAGTCTGAAGAAGAGCCCGCACCCGAAACGTCACCTATCCATGTTCTTCAGAGATACACAAGAGTTTAGTGAGCAAAATTAGAACACATGGTATTGGGGGTAGGGTATTGACATCGATAGAGAACTGGCTGGCAGACAGGAAGCAAAAAGTAGGAATTAACCGGTCCTTTTCAGACAGTGACTACTGGGGAGCCGCAAGGCTCGGTGCTGGTACCCCAGTTATGTACAATATATATCAAGATTCAATAGATTTAAGATTCAAGAGACATTTATCGCCAGAGGTCTTTCCACCAATTCAACTGAGGCAACCACTATATCATCTTTTATCAGTCTTCATAATTCTTAGTGTTATTTGTTTCCCCCTGGTTTTATTTTTAAAACATAGTATCAATTCTTTCAAGCTTTTACAAATCGCACGAACATTTGGTGAGATTGTGGCCATTTTACATTCAACTCATCAATACCAATTCCACATTAAGTTTCCGAATTCTTTGAAGTGAAACCAAAAAGTAAAGTTGAGGAAGACGAGGTTCCTTCCTGCTGCCTGAAGTAGTGGTGTTTCTTTACAGTTAAAGATTTCTTTCCTGCAGGCTTTGCTGAAAGTCACGGAACTATATTAAACAAACTAACTACAGAGGTTTCATTATGCTGTGGTAATATGACAGGAAGCCTGTATAGATCATGACCCTAAAAAGCAACATTCAGAACCATATCTTTAACGTGAAAAATATCCAGTGGCTAAAACCTCATTCAGGAGGTTACATTAACAAAGCTTGGAACCCGCTTGATGAAAGGGTTGATTTAAAAAAAACGATACGTTTTTTTTAATAGTGGAAGAAAAAGGATACTATTAATGCATTAAGGTAAAAAAAAAATGAATGAACCAGCCTTGAATGAATTCAGACTAAACAGAAATGCTTACACAACATCCTAATGGAGTTTCAAGTGAATGTATCATTCACTTAATTGCTAAGTCCTTATTTTCGAAGCAAAAAAGATGTGTTGATTGCGGCTCAAACTGGCAGCACGTCTTTACGGGTCTGAAGTAGGGTCTGGACCCGAAACGTCACCTATTCCTTTTGTCCAGAGATGCTGCGTGATCCGCTGAGTTACTTCAGCATTTTGTGTCCATCTTCAGTGTAAACCAGCATCTGCAGTTCCTTCCTACACAGCACGTCTTTATGTGCGAATGCAAGTGATTCTTTGCACTGAAGCAAGGCACAGGTTCACTGATGAACTGTAGCCGAGAAAATATTCCCCAATTAAATATGATGCTGGGGAACTAGATTTAAACTCCTGTCCCACGGTACGAATTCATTCCAAGAGTTCTCCTGAGTTTGCCCTGATTCGAATTCAGAAATTTACAGTAATGGCCACTCGTCGGTACTCGGGGCTCTCGTGGACATTTTTCATCGTGTTGAAAATTCTTCACAAGTCTTCCCGTGCTTACCTGCCGTTAGCGAGTCTTCCCGGGTACCTGCCGTTAGCGTTAAGAGACGTCCTCGAGCTCCGACGTACCCGCTACGTTCATTCTCCGTGCTTACCATGAGTTTGATTTTTATTTTAACTCGGGAGAGCTCTTGGAATGAACTCGTACCATGGGACAGGGCTTTAACACTCTACAGTGCAGCACTTTGTGATAATGCTTGCAAAATGAAGAACATGATAAATAAAATAGAGGTTAAGCTTTAATGGTCCTGTGATTTCTAAAACCAATATGTTAATCTGTCTTTTCTACCTCATTCAGCCAAGATCTCCCTGCCCTGCCTCTCAATTAATTATATTTATAACCAAGAGGAAGGGGACAGAAGCTGGGGTATCCAGGTTTGCAAATGACACAAGTATAGGTGCATTAGCCCAAGGTAGACACAAAAAGCTGGAGTAACTCCGCAGGTCAGGCAGCAACTCTGGAGAAAAGGAATAGGAGACTTTTCGGGTCGAGAACCTTCTTTTCAAACCAAAAGTCACCTATTCCTTTACTCCAGAGATGCTGCCTGACCTGCTGAGTTACTCCAGCATTTTGTGTCTATCTTTGGTGTAAATCAGCATCTGCAGTTTCTTTTTTTACATTTTGCCCTCAGCATGGCCATCCCTCTGTTCAAGGGCAGACAAGGTATACGTGGATTGCTTGAGTGGATGAAAACCTGGCAAACAGAATTTAATATGGTTCATGAACTTCAATAGGAAAATCAAAAGGCAGACTATGATCTAAATGGAGAGGGATAGGAAATGTGTGGAGCACTGAGGGATCTTGTTCTTGTGCATATATTGCAAAAGGTTAGCAAACAGGTGGAACATTAATTTCTAATGTTTAGGAAGGGACTGCGAATGCTAGAGACCTGAGATTTAGTGGATGAGCCCAGACATTTTCAGCAGTGAAATCAAGGCTGAGGGATAGGATATCCAGGCATTTGGATGGGCTGATTAGGGATAGTCAGCATGGTTTTGTACGTGGGAGGTCGTGCCTCACAAATCTGATTGATGTTTTTGAAGATGTGACCAAAAAGGTTGATGAGGGCAGAGCTGTAGATGTGTACATGGACTTCAGTAAGGGCGTTCAGCAAGGTTCCTCATGGTAGGCTGCTCTGCAAGTTTAGATCGCATGGGACCCAAGGAGAGATCGCTGAATGAATAGCAAATTGGCTCCATGGAAGGAAGCAGAGGGTAATCATGGAATGTTGCTTCTCAGACTGGAGGCCTGTGACTAGTGATGTACCACATGGTTCGATGCTGGGCCGGTTACTGTTTCAAGTCAAGTCAAGTTTATTCATCACCAGGGACGGCCTTAGGAGGTGCGGGGCCCAATTGGGAAATTTTTTTTGTAGACATATATAAATAAATAATTATGATTGAGTCATATGTCGTGAGTAACATGACAATTCGGGGGAGAGTTCCTTTCACAGCGTGTGGGGAGTCTAGCCAGGGGTAAAGTTGCGAGGAGGGAAGGAGCGTTGAGAAGGAGGGGGTCGGGTTCATGCCAGTAACACTCACTCACCGCTGCCGCATCGTGGCCGGGGAGAGAAGCAGCTCGCGTGGCTACGAGCGGCCTCCATCACCGGACAGCGGAACCCACTGCCATCTCAATGCCTTCTGCTGGCCCGCTCACCTCTGGCAGTGCTCTCCGTCTGAACAGTGAGGGGACCAGCTCAAGAGCAAAGATCATAGAGCGGAGTGGGTCAGCGGGTGATGGATAACATCACAGCGGGCGATGGAGCTTAGTCCAGTGTCAGCGCGAACAAGGGATCAATTGAGGTTACGCGCAGCGACTCTGGAGAGAAGACCCTTCTTTGGACTGAACTGAACTCTCGTCGGTGAGAGTACTTGTGATTGTCTGAAGAAGGGTCTCGACCAGAACTGCAACCCTCTCCCCTGCCCATCCCACTGAGCCACCACAGAAAGGGAGTTCAAGGTAAACACAGGGGGGTCCACCTTCAACTTCAGAGCCAAACAAAAAACACAGAGTGCTGGAGGAACTCAGCGGGCAAGGCAGCACCCGCGGAGGGAACATATCACTTATCAGGAGCCGTCACGGGTCAGGACTCTTCCCCCCCCCCCCCCTCCCACCCCACCCAACAGAAAGGAACCGCAGAAGCAGCCATCACCGCAAAACGTCTAAGAATTAACTGTAGATGCTGGAAAATCGAAGGAAGACAAAAATGCTGGAGGAATTCAACGGGGGAGGCAGCATCTATGCAGCGAAGGAAATAACCAACGTTTCGGGCCGGGTCTGAAGAGGGGTTTCGACCCGAAACGTTGCATATTTCCTTCGCTCCATAGAGGGGGGGGGGGGGGGTGGGGGTGCAGGGAGTCAGATAGACCGCGCAATGACAGGGGCGGGGGGGGGGGGGACCCAGGGGGGGGGGGGTCCCAGTGTGAGAGTGTCACCACCTGCGTACAGTGTTCCCACAGCCCTCTTCTCCACCAAGCAAGGCACACTCCTCTCTCCCCTCCGCCCTCTCCCCCCTTCCTTCCCTCATCCTCCCCCCCTCTAAAGGAGGCAAGGGGAGGGGGGGGGGGGGGGTAGCGAGAGGTAGGGAGAGGAAGATCTAAAGGGTAACTGGTTTTGGTCTCCAATCATCTCACAAAGGGCAGCCAACAGTGGTGGTGAGGCACAAGGGAGAACTCTCTATCTCCGCCCCCTTCTCTG
This sequence comes from Leucoraja erinaceus, assembly GCF_028641065.1. Lineage (NCBI taxonomy): Eukaryota > Metazoa > Chordata > Chondrichthyes > Rajiformes > Rajidae > Leucoraja > Leucoraja erinaceus. Next base: position 14,480,102 of record NC_073378.1, read on the forward strand.
CATCCCCTCTCTCCCCTCTCCCCCCTCGCTCTCCTTCCTCTCTCCTCCCCAATATCCCCCTCTCTCTCTCCCCCCGCTCTCTATCTCCCCCTTCCTCTCTCTCAAATTCTCTCTCTCTCCCTCTTCCTCTCCCCACCCCCCCCCCCCCCCCCCCCCCCCCACCCCACTCCGCTCCCCCCAGGGAGATCTTATAGAGGTGTATAAATTCATGAGAGGAATAGATCAGGTAAATGCACAGAGTCTCTTACCCAGAATAGGGGAATCGAGGACCAGAGGACATAGGTTCAAGGTGAAATATAGAAACACAGAAACAACCCAATATCCCGTACCTGCCCTCTCTCCATACCCCCTGATCGCTTTAGCCACAAGGGTCACATCTAACTCCCTCTTAAATATAGCCAATGAACTGGCCTCAACTACCTTCTGTGGCAGAGAATTCCACAGATTCACCACTCGATGTGTGAAAAATGTTTTTTCTCATCTTATAAAAGACCCATATCCTTAAACTGTTATCCCTTGTTCTGGACTTCCCCAACATCAGGAACAATCTTCCTGCATCTAGCCTGTCCAACCCCTTAAGAATTTTGTAAGTTTCTATAAGATTCCCCCCGCAATCTTCTAAATTCTAGCGTGTACAAGCCAAGTCTATCCAGTCTTTCTTCATATGAAAGTCCTGACATCCCAGGAATCAGTCTGGTGAACCTTCTCTGTACTCCCTCTATGGCAAGAATGTCTTTCTTCAGATTAGGAGACCAAAACTGTATGCAATACTCCAGGTGTGGTCTCACCAAGACCCTGTACAACTGCAGTAGAACCTCCCTGCTCCTATACTCAAATCTTCTTGCTAAGGGGAAAAGATTTAATAGGAATCCGAGGGATACCTTTTTCACACAAAGGGTGGTGGGTGTATGGAACAAGCTGCCAGAGGAGGTGGTTGAGGCTGGGACTCAACTATTTAAGAAACAGTTAGGTACATGGATAGGACAGGTTTGGAGGGATAAGGACCAAGCACAGGCAAGTGGGTCTAGTGTAGCTGGGACATTGTTAGCCAGCGTGGGCGAGTTGGGCTGAAGGGCCTGTTTCCACATTGTCTAAGGGAGGTCCTGTGCAGGTAGGGTCAGGATGCCCCTCAGCTCTGGCAGATGACGGATCCAAAGGTCTCCAAGGTTTGAGAAACTTCACATTGGGATAGATCTCATCAGACTCTCGAGATTTATCCACTCTTATCCAATTCAAGACGTCTAATAATACCTGCTCCTTCTTACATAGAAACATAAAAACATACAAATTAGGTGCAGGAGAGGCCATTCGGCCCCTCGAGCCAGCACTGCCATCCAGAATCAGTACCCCGTTCCTGCTTTCTCCCCATATCCCTTGATTCCGTTAGCCCTAAGAGGTATATCCAACTCTCTCTTGAATACATCTAGTGAATTGGCCTCCACTGCCTTGTGTGGCAGAGAATTCTACAAATTCACAACTCTCTGTGTGTTGAAAATGCCTGGGGTCTTCCACTAAATCTCAGGTCTCCGTGCCGTAACGCTGACATGTTGCAGATTGTGTAGGTGGGATAGCCTGGAACTAGCGTGAACACGTGATCAATGGTCGTCATTGACATCATGGGCTGTTGTGCCTGTATATAAAGTCCCCCTATCCAAGAAAAACATCCACAAAAACTCATTCATACCTATTGCTATAAACAGCTTAAATAAAAAATGAACAATGGACAAATTAACCCTGACGCATTGTCACTTTACACGTATCCACAACTTTTATCTTGTCTATTTTTACAGTTTTTAATCTTATATTTGTTTTTAAGATCGATACACACTGTGTGTGCTCGCAGAAATCTGTGTTGTATGACTGCTTATCAGTACATTGTCCTGTCTGTATGTTGAGCCACGTCAAAGAAGATTCTCTGTTACGACAGACAATAAAGTTTTCTGAAACTGAATCTGGAATCGGTATCCATGCTGTATCTCTAAAAGAAAATATAACTATCCCCCCTGAGCTCACTTTCTTCCTTGACTTTCTCATCAGTGAATATAGACAAGAATATTCATTCAGGGCAATAAATAAACTGCTGACAGAAACTCAGTGGGTCAAGCAGCATCTGTGGAGGCTTCTGGCTGAGATCCTGCATCAGGACTAAGAATGTGGAGCAATGATAGTCAATGTCCAGACGTGAGGTGAGGGGTGAAATGGTCTAGCAAGGTAACAGTTGGTAACAAGTGAGATGGGGAGGGTCAGTCTTGATAGAGAGGTTGGCAGGTGACTGGTATTTAGCCAGTTGGAGGTGGGTGGGGGAAGCGTAAAGGCAGAGGCTGAGAAGTGAGAGGATTCCTTAATGTTTAGTTTAGTTTAGAGATCCAGCGCGGAAACGGACCCTTTGGCCCACCGGGTCCGCGCTGACCAGCGATCCCCGCAGATTAACACTATCCTACACCCACTAGGGACAATTTTTACATTTGCCAAGCCAATTAACCTACAAACCTGTACAGTACGTCTTTGGAGTGTGGGAGGAAACCGAAGATCTCGGAAAAAACCCACGCAGGTCAAGGGGAGAACGTACAAACTCCATACAGCCCGCACCCGTAGTCCGGATCGAACCCAGGTCACCGGCGCTGCATTCGCTGTAAGGCAGCAACTCTACCGCTGCGCCACTGTGACTACTGTAGTAATGAAATAGCAGCAAGAATCCTGGCTACGTCAGGTAATGGAGGGGTGATGGGCAGATGGAAACGGAGCGGAAGGGAGAAGAAAACCCGGTAGACAGTTATGTGGGTGATGGGCAGATGGAATCAGATGGGTGATGGTGATGTCTTGCTAAAGGGGGGTGGGGGGCTAGGGGAGGTGGTTGAGACAGATACAGTAGCGACATTCAAGATACTTTATGGGCAGGCATTTGGATATGCAGGGAATGGAAGGATATGGCATATGTGCAGGTGGATAAGAGTTAATCTTGGTATCATGTTTGTCACAGACATTGTGGGTTGAAGGGCCTGTTCTTGTGCTGTATTATTTTATGCTCCATGTTGTTCAAATACTGCGTCACTGTTTCAAGACACCCATGAAACCAAGGGAGCAACATGTTATTATGTACTCCAGTTCACAGAGCTTGGCTGTCCCTCTCGTTAACGAATCCTCGACCACCAGTCCTTACTTAAGGGCCTGTCCCACGAGCATGCGACTCCAAGCGGCACGCTCGACCTAACGTGGTCGCTTGAGCCGTACGGCCTCACGGGGCCGGTCCCACTTCGATCGGCGGAGCCGTATGGAGTTGTGCGGAGCTGGTCCCGACATCGCGCGGGGCTCCGAAAAACTGACCGTGTTCAAAGCAATGAGGCCGTATGCACCGCCTTGACGGGCGTGCGCAGCATCTCGACGCCGTACGCAGCATCTTGACGGCGTATGCCTAGCGCGAACTTCCCGCGGACTTCGCTCGAACTTAAAGTCAACTCGTACGGGATCACTCGACCTCCGCGCGGCCCCCGCTTCCGGTTTGGTCGCGCTTGACGCATGCAGTCGCATGCTGGTGGGACAAGCCCTTTAGTCTTTTCCCTTCCCTGCTGTCTACAGCAGAGCCAACATCAGTGCCTCAAACTCAGCTGCTGCTGCTGCTTTCTTCAGATGGGCCACCCCCACCCCCCCCACCAGTATCCAAAATGGTCTACCTGTTTGAGAAGGGAGTAGCTACATGGGAGACCTGCGCTACCTACCTGCTTTTACCGCCCATCTTGACCGTCAACAATTACATTACAATCTTACCTGTAGTGTGACCAGCTCACTAAACGTGCTATCCCTGGCATCTTCAGCATCGCGAATGCTCCACTGTAAATCTAACCTCAGCTCCGTCTGATCTTTTTCTGGTCCGGCTGGAACTGCAGATGCACACATTTCTCGCAGAGGTGGTCTGCGGGGACATCAAAAGTCCCTCTGATTTCCCACACAAGGCTCAAGGAGCATAGCACTGCCCAGATCCCATGCCCTATATCAAGGGTCGCCTCTGCTAAGAGATACCTACCTATTTGCTACTCGCCTTCTGAAGAGCAACACTTTGACCTACATTTGTATCGCTACTCCTAAAAAGTCTGGCACCCTTTTTTATTTAGCTGCTGTTCTCAGCTCTCCGGCTCGCTGCTAACTATTTTGGGAACACAGTTAGGCTTTGGCGAAATTCATCTGTGGGAACCCTATCAGAATGCAATAATCGGAATTTTTTTCTAGTTGCCATTGTTCTTCCCTACTTCCCACTGCGTTCATTATTGTCAAGGATGGCTGGGAACTTGCCGGCCATATGTAAAGGTTACTGTGGAAACGCTGCAACATTAAAATATTAGCTTGTCTGAGACACAAACTCTGACGTATCCAGGATTCTTGCTGATGCAAGTTTTTCATTAATGAACATTTAACAAGAACAGATAATTGCTATGTGGTGCATGTGCCTGGCTATTTTACCTTCAGACTTTTTTTTAGACATTTAGGTACAGCGCAGAAGCAGGCCCTTCAGCCCATCAATTCCATTTCGACCAGCGATCACCCCATACACTATCCCACACACTAGGAACAATTTTAACATTTTTTACCAAAGCCAATTAATCTACAAACCTGCACGTCTTTGGAGTGTGGGAGGGAACCGCCGCGCCTGGAGAAAACACAAGCGGTCACAGGGAGAACATACTGTATAAACTCCGTACAGTTAGCACCCGTGGTCAGGATCAAACCCAGGTCTCTATCGCTGTCAGGCAGCAATTCTACCGCTGTGCCGCCTACTAAATCAACCTGTTCACACCTAAAAAATGAAGATGTAATCAGTCTGTAATATTAAATGCCCATGTCTGTCAAAAAAGAGAGACAAAATATTACGTCACATTGCAAAATATTTCTCTCAAT